>NW_014560308.1:428753-438858 GCF_001313825.1 Dinoponera quadriceps
CCCCCCCCCCCCCCCTCACCGTTGTTTCCGTCGGCATTACATTTGCACGCGTCTGCCCATGCACGGTCCGATACTACTGCGGATGCCACGCGAAGCTGACGTAGGTTGGAGTCAGGAGGTAGTAAAAAAGGGATGGAGGTGCGCCAAGTTTTACGTCGAACCATAAGTGAAACGTACATCCGCAGGCGAGCTTCTGTTACATATGTAACGCGCGGACTTGCGCCGCGAGTTGGGATTTACAAGCCGGTAAAATCGGTAACTCTCATTCGAGCGCGTCAGCTCGATACCGCGATGGAATGTCAGAGGTGGTTGGGCGGGTGGCCCAGTTTCCGCGGAAAGGAACTCTCAGCGTCTCTCTCTTTCTCTCTCTCTCTCTCTCTCTTCTATTTTAGGAGACGTTCGTGTTACCCCGTCTCTTAAAGTTCAAAATGTGTCCTGCGATAGATCGACGATCGTTTTTAATGAAACCACGAGGTCATCCGCCTTACATCGAAGTATCGCAATATCGAGCGAGCTCGTTTATAAAAGGCCATGTGTGTCTTATTGGGAATTTTCCGTAACACCTTCCCGTTCTTCCTCCTCTCTTCTGTGAGATAAACATTCGGTTTGAGGTTTCAAACGTCGCTATCCCAGCTTCGGTGAGCAGACCGAACGAGTCTCCCCGCGCCGTTCTCTCGTTCGCTCTTTCGCTGGGATAACGTGGATCAGCATTGAAGCGAATGCAGGCAGATAATCGAGAGATAGATAGCTAGCGCGAGAGTGAAAGGAAGGGGGAGCGAGAGAAAGAAAGAAAGGGAGAAGGAGCGAGAGGGAGGAGCGGCGTTTCCGCCGGTTGAAAGTCGCTTTACTTCATAATCGCCCAGTTACACGGGGAATTACCGTCGTCGTGGGGCTTGCAACGTCGAGTACTGTGAACGTGGCATTAATCCAAGGAGAGACGGGCTGGCTGGTGAGTACCGAGAGTGCGAGATAGAGAGAGCGAGAGTGTGGCAGAATAGAGAGGGATGGTGGAAAGACGCGGCGGGACGAGGTGAGGCGTGGCGAGAGACGCCGGCGAGAGCCTTTCGTTCCTTCGACGTGCCGTCTCGGCATTAAATATGCATACCACCCGACTTGACTGCGTCCTGTGGGAAATGGAGATTTTATTACTCCGGTACAACCTAATGTCTCGTGCAAGTTTGAATTACCGCCGCAGGACGACGATGGTTTGCGCGCGCGAACGAGCGAGCGAGCGCTTAAACGCGCCGTAAGCATTTATAGCGAGCGGGAGCTCGTCGGACGCGGAACACAAATCGGACCTTGACTGAGTCCCACGAAGGAGTCGTCGCTGGGAAAGGGCGCGAAACCTAGGAGGTCCACGCGACCGCTTCCGCCGTTGTATTATTAATAATACTTGGCGCGCCGAGTTCCTATCGAGGAAAAAGGCTCGTAAAATATGCAGCGCGGCCGTGATTGCGTCTGCAATATCAATTTCCTCGATAATAATAGGAAATTTCGCGCGCTACGTGGACGCTATCGATAGCCATCGGAGTGCTGATTGTTTCAAATTATACATTTGTTTCGCAAACACGCGGATTAAAACTAAAATGTGCGATTTATTTATCATAACGTCGCAACGCGTGATTTCGTCCGAAATGCGCGCACACGTGACCCTGTTTTACGGTAAATTGCGTACAGGCAAACGAACGATTCGGCATGATTAATTCCCGCGAAAAATAATTTCGCGCCGTAAAAGTACGTCCCCCTTGGGCTAATATATCCCGGACGGGAAATTCGAAATCCCCCTTTATTTGCCGCAAAATTTCAATCTGAGGTAACGGGCGCGAATGTTGCATGCGATCGATCGTGAAATGACGACGCGATCTGAAAACACGCCGCATTATCTGTATAATAATATTTGAGCGGAAATATATGGAAAAGCCGTGAATGCTAAAAAGAGCGATAAATTTACTGCCGCGCCCGCGGAATGCAAACCGCGCGCACTCTTTCCCGCGCGTTTTGTTCGACGTGCGTTTTTGGGACATTACCTCCAGCCCGTGAAAATCTCGATAAACAATTCCAGTTCTTTTGGCTAGCCGGTAATCCGGCAGATTGCACGCCCGAAATTCCGATTAACTTCCGCATCTTTGAGCACGACGAATGCATTACTCCGCGGCACACGATATCGAGGTTGCGCCTCCCCCCCCCCCCATGTGTTGTCGTTCGCGTGCATCGATAATAGGATCGCCGACCGGCAAACAAGCATTGTGTTATTAAGAGTTAGAGTGCACAAAACTCCCGACAATGACATCGATTGTGATCGTGCGTTCGTTATCCCTGATTCGGGAACGGATCGATGGCTTCTATCAGCGGTGCGCAGTGATAAATGCGGAGACGAGATAGAGTTAATTCTGCGTTGTTATCGGAATGCAATTTATGCACGCCGCGACGCAAAGGACGGCCGGGCGGATCGCATACGACAAAGCAGGTATCATTTAATATCGACAATGAAAACGGCACGTCGCGTCCATTATCGGCTTTTTAAATATTGTTAATGAAGTGCAGCCTCCATCGGCGATAAATTAAAAAGTTATCTTTGTGTGGACAGTTATCAGGCGGGGACGATATATCTTGCCTCCGCCTCGGCCGGCCTGCAAAATCCACGCGGCCGCTCTATTATGTAATATATAAAATTATCCACGCTGTTATATCTGGGAATAAAGTTCGAGTTATAATTCATCGCGCAAAGATTCCACGGGCATTAATACACAAACGGAGAATATCCAATGCGCCTGTCGTATTGTCGTAATTGATTAAATGAATCCGCCGCATAATTAATAAATTAACGGACAGCGGGCTGATTACGTTCGATCGGGCGAGCGGGATCGAGCCTCATCGTCGGTTTAATTTTTATTCATGCTGCGAAATTCGGTAGGTCATTCCGATTCCCCGTTGGCCGTATCATTCGAAACCGTCGGGCCCATTACACGCAAGGGCGCTTCAGTTTTATGAGAGACCCGTGGAATTTTCGTGAGGGGGATTCACGCAACGCGCGGTGTTACCTCGTCCCAGAGGAGACGACCCTTCCCTGCACGGGTCTGACTTTAGCGCGAGGCGTCTGAAATATCCACGAGCCGGCGAGCGCCATCGCTTTTTCATTTAATGAATGAATAATGACGCGCGGCGGCAGTCATCCATCGCGTAGAGACAGATACGGCGCGGCACGGCGGCCGCATCGAAACGCACCCCCCCCCCCCCCCNCCCTTCTCTCTCTCGCACGCCACGTTTCAATATAACTCCGCTAGCGAGGGTGGCCCTTTCCCGCGCGTGTTTGCGAATATTATGTGAAAATCTTTCTGTCTTTAGCCACGGTCACGCGGAAATGAGACAGGTGACGTGACAGTGGTCGGGCGAATGAACATTGCGCGGTGACATATTCAAATTTCCCGATAAGGCAATCATATCGTGGCCGAAGCCAGAGACTCGTTTATCACAAACTCGCAGCGATCGGGGGCGGCCGGATGGTATTTTCGAAACGAGATGTAGCCACTTTCGGTCGAAAAAGCGGCCTGATAATGCGATTAGATAAGGCCGGCGCATGAATATGCATGTGTTTTCAGAAAATAGATCGTTCCTTTCCCCACCGCGGGGCCGGGGGAGCGAAAAGAGGATAAAACTCAGAAGTAGCACGCGACGTCCGCCGAGTCCTTGGCCAAACAAACACTTTGATTTTCGATACGCTATCGAGGTATCCGCAACATTTATGCGATCTCACCGCGCGGAACGCGGCAGCAAAAGTATACGCGTGTCCGTGTGCGATACGCGCGAAAAACGTGGGGTCTTGCGCCGCCGTTAAATATTTTACGGTCGATTTTACGGGCCTTCGGAACGGCCGTTTTTTCCCTTCTCTTTTTCTCTCCCCCTCTCTCTCTCTATTTTTTTTCCACAGGCGGTCAGTGTATATCTCGCGCACGAATGACACGAAACTCTTGTCACGACGGGGCGAAATCGCGCGCAGTGAAGAAAAAGACCGCTCGCATTCGAAAGCGTGAAACACGCGCGTGCAATACGAAGGGACCGATATGAAGCCACACGCGCGCGCGCCTAATGACTTAATTTGCATGGTGACGACAAACGACATTGAATAAAATCAGATTGTCACGCCACAATCGTAACGATGATACATCGGCTGGCATTCTCTCGGCGGGTGCGGTTAAGCGCACGCTCGCGACGCACGTGTGCGCCGCGATCGCTTTCGGGATGAGACGATGCGATTGCTCGAAGAGATCTCACGGGGGATCGCAGCGAGTCGGGAACGATACGATTCGCTCATAGCGCCGGCTCCTCTTCGAAGCTTCATACGGACCGAGGGCCGTTTCGTAAATGTCTTCTCGTATAACAGCTTCTTATTGCCGACGGGAGTGCGACGCCGACTTTCCATCCCGTTTCCGAGCTGCCGTTCAACGATCGCGTTGCTTCCACGAGCACGACGAACCCCGCCACATCAGCCGGGCGCGGCGCATTGACGAGAATGAGAGCGAGAGAGGCGTGTAGTTTTCTCTCTTGAAATATCCCACTCGCAATCTTTCCGCGCGAAATATTAATTACCGGCGCGGCACAATCGCCCGGCCCGCACAATGCCCGAATTTGTCGAACCATTCAACGAGAAGTTCGTTACACTAACGAGCGACGAATTATGCGCATTCGTCGCAAATGCGTTGTATGGTACGTACGGTACATCGCGCGACGCGCATCACGTTGCCTGGTAACCGCAACTCTGGACGCGGAAATATTAATTGTGCCGCGCAAACACGACGACGGTGCTTTCTGAATTACACATATAAACTGGAGATACAAGGAAAATTTGTCACTTCGCCGTGTCTGTTACGTACAAAGTGAAATAATCGCGTTCACATCATCCTTCGTCCCTCGGATTCGCCGTCTTTCACGTCCCTCGCGAGAGTCGTACACGCGATCACATTCCCGAAACACTGACGAAACTTATCAAGGAGAGACAGGGTGAAATATAAAAGTATAAAGAATAGCAACGATTCTTTTGCAGACTCGTTGAGGGGGGTGGGAACGCGATGGGGAGAGGGAAACGCGCGATTTCACGAGAACGGATCGCGGAAGGAACCGGGGGACGCGGTCGCTGCGTGCCCTTCGTTGTCAATGTCAGCATTTTTTTAGCATACTGCTGTTTCGGCGTTTCCCTAGCTGCGTGCTTGCGAAAGCTAGCAGCGTGTACAGGGCCGGCCACTTGCTTGGGACACGCAGTACGTGAAAAGTTCGTCTCTTTTGCAGAGAAGTGCGAGGGAATGAAGGACAACATATCGATCATTGTTCTTTGTGAAATTATTATATTTATATGTCACCACTGAAGATGATCTAAAGTGATTGAAACGTTTGGAGTATATAATTTTATTATATTACAGACTCGATGAGCCAGAACGTTTTAATTGATTTTATTATTATGGCGCTATAAATTTCCGTGCTGTGTTTTCTACGGCTTTATACTGATGATAGTCCCTTTTCAGCCCCTAAACTAATATTATTATTTATATTTATTTCTATTATCCTTTTCTCCGTTTTTTTTTTTTTTCGGTTGTATAACTAGCACCGAATATCACGACAGAGCTGCATTTTACTCGCATCGATCGGAAAAATATTCGGCGTACGGCACGTACGGTGTAACCAGTCGAATGCAGGCGTAACGCCTTACATATGTACACGGGCGTTATGTACCCAACAACTACGTAAATATGAGCGTATCGCCGGCAGGACAAAGAGAAGTAATATATAGCACGGTCGCGCTCGGTACTTCCTGTCGCGACGATTTAACGGCACTGACATTATGAGCCTCAATGAGAATTTAAACACCTCCGCCCGAAACACATCCACGCGAGTCGGCGCGACGGCCCTGTCGCGCCCGCCGCGCCCTGTGGTATATTGCGATATATATTTCAATAAAATATTGAGACAGGCAGGCACCCCGATGGCGGCGCGGAGTGGAACAGAACGACGCATAGGGCAAGGGAGAGAGAGAGAGAGAGAGAAAGAGAATGCGGCACCTCGCAATAATATATTGAATATTCCCCGTCGGATTCTGCGGAATATAAAAACGCGACACAAAATAACCGTTAGAGAACCGCCCTGAATATTAATCTGCGTCCCGGTGAAGGTGAAGCGTGTTCGCGCACGTGGGCGCGTGCATCCTTTATTTTACATTATGCGTTAGATACGGGCTCTAATTAACAAAAAAAAAAGGCGCTGTTATAACTAACCACCATCCATCACGGCTGGTTTTCCGCGCCGATGCGATTCAAGGCGCAGTCGCGCCACTCGATAAGGGAGACGCGTGCGTGACGTTTATAGATTTATATTTCACTGATCTTTTTTCTCCTCGCCGTTCGCACGGCTCGCGACTGATTGATTGATTGGTCGCGAGGAAAATTATGTGCATTTATTGCCGTGACTGACGTTTACGATTCGAATTCCGCGCGGGTGTGTCGAACAGTTTTGAATGAATTGGATCAAACAGTCCCGCGTGGGCGAGCTTTCCGAACCTTTCGCAGTCGTAACGACCGCGCTCTTATCGTGGATATTATCGTGCCTATTGTCCTGCACGTAATGAAATGTCGACGCGTTGGAAAAATGCAAGTGACGTTAATAGCGGGGCGGGTATTAATAGGAGAATATAAGCGACGTGAAAAAAGTTACGAGATTCCTGAAAAAAGAACAGGGTCGTGTGCTTCATCCGTCGACAAAATATAGTTAAAAGTCAACCGTTAAGAGTTCCCTCGCGTCCACTTAGTAAATAAATAAGATTGGGGAACGTTAATTTTGACTCAATCGATGTCTCAGTGCAGGTCATTGATTGCAGGCCACTGATTAATGTAAGACCAAGCTGAAATTTCCCGATTAACGATATTCATTTGATCCTTCGAACATACTCTCTCTTAAAACAGAACATGATTTTGTTGTCACCTATTCTACGTGACACCAATTGGCCGTATTAATTTCGATGCAAATGCAAGGTAGGTTGCTTACTTCGACGATTACAGCGAGCGGCTATTATTACGGAGATAATGTACTTCGATGGTTGAAATTTCAGAGGGAAATAAATATTATAAAATGTATATAAAATGTATATTATTATAATAGTATGACAAAATACGTGTGTTATTACGTATGTATAAATTATTAAACTCGTGAAATAAATAACAGTGACGGTACTCTCGAGCGCGTCTCGTCGACTGAAAGTCACGTGGGCTCGGGGCAATAACACACGTGCGTACGTACCTGTCAATCGACCATAATATTCCTGACGTGAAGGTAAACAGATCGAGAGACGTCGCGCGTGATTCCCGATTTTTCCAGTGCGATTGAAACGTGCGTGAGACGCGTTACGTTACTTCGTTCGCGCTATTGTCGCGCCAGGATCATCTTAAGCAGTAGCAGCGTTTTTGAGTTTTGAGGGTAACCAGCACTATTTATTTTCATCGATCTAAAAGAAAGATACATTGTTCGGAACCTTTATATTCTTGATACATTGACGTTTGATTTCTATCGATATAAATAATTAGACTTTCTTTTTGGAGGTCATTCAACCATTACGCCCCCTGAAATTTGACACGTAGTTTATTTACGCGCGATTCGCTGTGTCCCCGAAATGTCAAAATCCATCGTACTTTCTGTTACATAATTAAGTGCCGTGTAAATGATCGCGATCGCGAGTTCAGTGTAATGAAGAGCGATCTGTGTGAAATAACAACTGGACGCTATTAAGGCTGACTGTTGAGGATCTGGATTTGGATCTGGCTGGACGTTACCAGATATCACCGCGAAATGATGAGCGTACAATTTAAGTATTCAGAAAGTGTCATGTTTCGTAGTGCGGGCAATATTTAGACATAAGTCGTATTGATCGCTGAAAAGGAAAGTTATCGTGCAAAGGTTATATATTCACTGGACGGTTGCAACAGTTGTTTTCTTTTTTTACATCGGAACACACGAAACGATCACACAAGATACGATCGAGCAAACCTATGATTGACGAACATGCGCGATACATGATCAGACAGCTGTCAAAATTACATGTGTACGTGTCAAAATTACACATGTATATGTAATTTTGACAGCTGTCTCTCCATCTGCTGCGCGTGTTCGTGAATCATAGGTTCGCTTCGTCGTAATTTTTATATTCCGAAACATGTTGGAAAAAAAAAACTATTGCAACCGTCCTGTGACCGACTGTACTTGTGACAATATGAGATTATCTGTAAAAGGAATTTGAAGATCGATGGCACGTGGCCGCACGTGTCTGTACACTTAACATCGTCATTGATCTCGGACTGAATATATATATTTTTTTAAATCGCTTTAATCGCACCTCCAATCGTTGATACGTATACGGATATGCTTTTCCAAGCTGCACATAAATTCTTACGAGACTAGACGTTTTTAATAGTATCTCGTCGGTGTCCGGACCTTGTACTGGCTGATTAGCGCGGTATTAAAATTGAAAAAGAAACTGCTAATTATTGCTCTTATAGCGTATATCGGTGGTCGGATCTGTCGGCATAAACTGGCCCTTGGCACGCAGCGCGCGATAACGTAATAAAGATGGCATACTTCAGATAGAAAACGCAATAAACTATGGAAGCACGCTCAGCCGTTGGACCGAAAATAACCATATTTCTCTCGTCATTACCCGGTATAATGCGGCGTATCGTTCGGGACGACGGTGTACGTACGAACAATGGCTTTAGCATTATGGCGTGCATTAACCTGGAATTACCGGCTGAATTTAGCAAGATACTTAATTAATCAATTTTCGTTATACAGCCGAGTTTATGCAACCGCGATTCGATATACAACTCGGCGCGGAGTTCGATGAATCAGGCCGCATCCATAAATCCGTAATCATCCTCGGCGATGTAACTATGCACGGGCAAAAAAAAATCGTTGTTAATCTTATATTTCGTAAAAAATGGAAATTTTATTCTCAGCGAGAAACAACTACACGGAGCGACAATTACATGGAAAATAAATGTTGAATCAATAGAATCTCCAACAGCACGCGTGATTGAATTAAATCTTCTTGATTTAATAGCGATATCAACTAATGCTTGAATTATTGAAACAATGTATAATATAATAGATTTAATGGTATTTGCCGTTGAATCAAGAAAATTTATTCCAATTACGCTGCTGTTGGTTTATTTTATTGATTTAACATTTTTTGTTTTTTTTTTCTTTTTTCGTACAGGAGTGGAATCGAAATGTCATATAAAATCATTATAAACATTTCCCGCGCGCGGTGCGTCCCCACGGGATCAAGAATAAGCGCGAGAGAATGACACTGAGAGTGGAAATAGCAGCAACAAATCCGTGGATCGGGCTGGCGTGGTGCATCAAAGGATTAAGGTCGTTAGACGGGCTTCCGCCCTCGGACGATCTCCGTAGCCTCTTTTGTTTTGCACTCTCGTGAATATTCATACGCGGAAGGCAACTCGCCACTTTCTTACGCCATGATGGATGGCTCTCGGAACAGGGAGTGAAGCGAATGAGAGACCTACTTCTTCGTTCCGCCGTCGGACAGACGAAGGCTTCGTCATCTATCACATTTTCCCGTCAGCCGACTATCCGACGACCCGAGTCTCGCTCCCACTCTCCCGTCGTTTTTTTTTTCTCGCGATGGAGGAAGGAGGAGAGAGAGAGAGAGCGATAAGAAGAAATCCGCGGTCCTCCTGTTAATTAGAGCGATTCGGAGGCAGTCGATGCCGCGTCGACGACGACGACAGATGATTACACTGGCGATGAAATGCGTCGAGGAGAGACTCCGAAGCTTAGCGCGCGCGCGCGCGCCGACGTTGCGTCCCTCGGCCATAAGTTCCGCAGTTGACGGATCATTCAATTTGGTCCCCGCCGAGAGTTTGATAGTATGCAAATTAGTATGCAACAGTTCGAAATGTGCATTCGGCTGTGTGCAGCGACGCGTGGTCATTTAATCCTTCCCCTGGAAAGTTACGACGTAACGCGGGTATGCAGATTCGAGCGTGTTGTCGAAACTTTACATGTGCCACATTAATCAGCGCAGATGCGAGGTCCACTCCCCCCCCCC
>NW_014560308.1:438908-462955 GCF_001313825.1 Dinoponera quadriceps
CACTCCCCCCCCCCTCACTTCCACCCCCTCCGTCACTCCCGCCCCCTTTCTACCCCGCGTTATCTCTCGTGTGATATAGCGCATATTTTAAATAACTCTTAACGTGTACAACACTCATGAAAGGTAACCGCGAACATCCAGTTTTGCGCGCGATATTAATCCCCGTTTAACGTTCGTTCGTAATATATCGTCAACGGCGGCGTGATTTATGCGAAAACGTGTCAAATACATGTAAAAAACTCGCGGAAAGCGAAAACTCCGAGTCTTACGGGGAGAGAGAAAGAGCGATAAACTCGACGGCGAGTGTAGGAAAAAAAAAAGAAAAAAACAGGTCGGCCCAACGCGGCCGTCATGGACGCGTGTGATATACCGCGGCGCGTCTGCAAAAAGAGTTCGATAAAATTCTGTTGCTCCGAAAACGAAGTAAAGATACACGATAGAGGCTCAGGGGTTGAGCAGTTCCTTATTGTCAGCGCGAATATCGGGCGCTGTTTCGCTCGAAGGATATCGTCGCGCTCGGTCTCCACGGTCGATTGTTATCGCGCTGTTGGGCACGTATCGCCTCATTAGAAAAAAAAAAGAAAGGAGGAACGGGGAGGGAGAGGAAAGAGAGAAACCACGAGGGGACACGAGGTCGCGGTGTTCGGTCGGTGTTCGCGCGATCACGCACGCGACCGCCGTTTCGAGCGACGTCGCGCCGCCGCCGCTGATCGAAACCCGAGTATCCGTAAGTGCGGCAATCTTGCTCGGCGTAATTTTGTGCAAATAGTAATATCGTGCAGACCGAGTGGCTGCTAAAAGCTGTTACTGCTGCTGCTGCTGGGCGAGCGCAACGCTCGCTCGCGTGCCGACCTATCATTTTCATTATGCCCATCCAGACCGGCACAGTCAGATAAAACCAATTATAACCTATCCACCTTGTCCGACGTGAGGCCAAACGTTGTCAGCGGCTTCCAAGACGGGGCTGCTGGCCGGGTACGATTTTACTTGCAAACCAGCCGCTTTACGTTGTAAATGTCTACCGTCTGGACGGCCGGGCGCTTATATTCGCGCGAACAATCGTTCTCTCTATGTGCGTGCTTGAGAAATCACTTTCGCCTCGCGACTTGTCGACTGTTCCTCTCGTATCTACTCTCCCGTGTAGAACACGGGACCCGCTATTTCGCGAAAACACTTTCCGTTCGCGGCTGAGAAAGTCGCAATTTTACGCGACTTACATTCCGCGCGCACTCAGCGGTAAAGAGCGCGCGGTAAATTAAATTTCAATTTAAAGCGCACGCCGTAATACATGGCGTAAGAATAAACGTATAATAATAATCGAGCGGCTGAGAACGAGCTGAAAACGAGTCGCTCTAAGGTAAACGACCAAGCCCCTGCGCCGTGGACATGTCAATTCCAATGAAGGATCTAATTCGCCAAACTGGATTGCGATCTAAGCCCGTATCGTGCGCGCCGCTGTATTTTCTCCATCGGGAAAAGAGGGAAATCGCCCGGGTGCGCACACAGCCGCCATTGTCGCGTCGTATGGAGAAACGCGACTTTCAAACAACCGACGCCACCGACTCCCGCACTCGGGGAATCGATCGTGATGTCTAAACGCTTCTAGGAACGAAGTGTGTCGTGCCGAATGGAATTAAGTAACGGGGAGTCGATATCACGCAGTCGGAAAGCTATACAGCTGAAAGAGAGAGAGAGGGGGGGGGGGGGGGGGGGGGACAGAGGGAAAAAAANGGAAGAATTGCGGTGCGTGTTTCCGCGAGGGACGGGAAAGTGGAAAAAAAAGAAGGCGGAAGAAAAAGGAGAGGAGGAGGAAACCACGCGCTTCTGCGTCGCGTGGAATACAACGGCAGCATCGAAATTCTCGCATGAAACACACAACTCGGGTTCGCTCATGCGATCCAGAGACCGGCAGTTTAAACGGGCGTTCTCGGTAATATTCTCGCGATATAATTCAATCTCAGTTATCGGATGCCGAGGATGATACGGCCGGTGTAATTAATTTAATTTCACGCGACGTTTAAAAGCGACGTTTTAGCTATTTAAACAGGAAATATTACATTTTACCGATTTATGTGCTCGCGATGTACATGTATATATATATATAAAACTTTCCTCTCTATACAAATGATAATCACGGGGTGAATATCGTAGCGATAATTGCTCGCGATCGTCCGATCGCCGTCGTTGCCCGTCATCGTCGAGATTTCCATTTCTCTCTGACGGCGAGGCAGTCGAGAGATGCTCCGAACACGGAAGAGACAAATCGTCTATGGCAATAACTGTCGGGGATCGCGCCATTCCCCGGATCGAGGGAACTAAAAGTGGCCGGACACTGACGGCGGGGAATATCCCGGCGCGATAGGTCGGCCACTCGGTGGCGAAGAAGGGCAACAAAATCAAAAGGAGAGCCGAAGATCGTCCGTTATATGGCGGCCGCGCATCCCCGGGGCCGCGGGTAATCCACTTGTCTTCCTGGCGCGCACACCAACTCGGCCTCCACTGACCTATCACGTCAGACGGGGCCGGCTTGCTTTCCGTCAGATTGCATTACAGGGCTAAGCTTTCATTAGCCTCGTACGTCAAGCGACAGCTTAACCTTTCTCCGCCATTCCGGCTGCCGCTTTCTGCAACGGGGCCAGTCGTAACTGATAATTCATTCGCGTCGCAACGTCGCGCGCGCGCGGTTTATGTCTCGCGAAAAGCCCGCACGCGCTCTTTGAGGGATAACACTTTTAAACGACGGCTACGCCTCTATTTCCCGCTAAATCCCTCCGCAATGTCGTAATTGGAGACAGTCACGAGATTTTCCGCATTTTACGGTGGATCACGAAAATAGCAGTTAATCGGTTCAGAACGGTTAGCTGCACTTTCTCCCCGCATTTCGCGTTCGCCTCGCGGTTACGAGGCGCGACGGGAGACGCGGGCGACGGCGGGTTTCGATTCGTTTCGTATCGTCCGCGCAAGTTCACGGTTAATTGATTTCCGGGAGAAAATTTGCCGCGGGAGGATGGGAATACGCACGATTTTTGCGCAGTTTCGTCCGTTATTAATGGCATCGATCACGGGAACGAGGCGGGACATTTTTCCGTACCGAGGCGCATTTAACTTTTACCGCGGTCACACGCGCACAAACGGCCGCGCCGCCCCGTGACAGCGATGTACGTTCCTTGATTAATTGAAATGGGATATATCGCCGCGACGTATCAGGTCACCGCGCGAATGCACAAAAGACGTGTAGATAGCCTATTGCGCTGACGCGCGGCGATAAATAAACGTTTTTACAATATTTCGCAAACTTCCTCGCGCAGCCATTAATTTGTCGCAGTATTTTTTTTTTTTTTTGCAAACGCCACCCCGTCTGTTTGGTCTGGTGCAATTTTGCATCGGGATATTTAATCTTCACCCCGGTATCTCTACGTTGCGAGCGTAACTCGCCCCCTGACTTTCTTAACCGGTGTGATGTATTTTTGTTGTATAAACGGTATGATGAGGTGTCATCCGGACCCGATAAGAAATATTTCAAAAATGTCTACTTTAGGTAAGAAATAAAAATGCGAACATATTTAGGATATGCTTTTTTTGAAGTTTAAAAATAGTAATTATTAAAGTGTGCGAGCTAACTAAACTAAAATTTTCGTAGATATTCTCGAAACTATCATGAAAACAAAATTCAGTGGAGTTCCCTTGAACTCTGCTCTACCAGTTACGGGTTAATTAAAAATTTGTACCGTGCTTCGAGGAAAGAAATTCTTGCCTCGAAGGAATAACGCGCGTACATATGTGTGTGCCTGTGTGTCGAACGTGATTTACCTTGCCTTTCAATCATCGTGGCACATTACGGGCATTAATATTCGAGTGCAGTGCATACATTACATACATGTAGAATGACGTATAACGCGTCAGGTGCATGTGACTCGTGGTTGTGAAATGCAGTTTCACAGTAGGAATTGAAACGTATATATTTGACAGGGCGCCCGCGGCGTCGGATACACTTTGCGTAGACTTTGAAGCGAGCCTTACGGATGCACCGCCACGAACTCCTAAGTATCGTCATTTCTCGCGGAAGAACCGCTTCAACATTCACAATTCTCCCTCCTTCGACCCCTTCAATCCGGGAAGATTTTTTTTCCTATTCTCTCCTCAAGTCTCCGCGTCGAATCTGTAAATATATTTCGTAATCGTAAATATATTTATACATTTCAATGTAGATAGACGTTTCGCATAATTTCGCCGCCCTGCGTAATCTATCTCGCAATTATTTCATTCCTTTCTCCTTTTTTTATTTTAATCGACACGTTCGCGTACATAAAACGAGTTGAGAAAGGGGAGCGAACGTCGGATCAAGGTGTTATTACACGTACCGCAATAATTTGTAACACGCTGTAAAAATATAAGAATGTTTCCGCAAGAAGTTAAAGAAAATAAGATCCCCGCTGTTTGTATCGGAGACGAGAATTTAATACATTTTCCAGCGGACAGCGGGCGATGTAGCCAGCTAAAGCGCGTTTTCGTAACTGAAATTGAAACGTATACATTTTTGGAGCACGGCCCGCGGCGGTGCGTTACACACACGCGTAACCATCGTCTGACAAAGGAATACTTCTGCTCCGGCAAAGCGGATTGTACTCTCACTGCGGTCTGTATATTACACGTAGACACTCAACATAGTTTCGCGCATCTCGCGCGAAACGAGAGATTTGCAAATGTCAAGCAAGATCTTTTACCTCATTTCAATTTCACGGGTGGGAGAGGGAGGGAAACGTCACGTTTTTGTGCCGAGATCATTCGACTGTACGCGAAGCACAGTCAGTCACAGGGCGGTCGCGATACTTCTTTTTTCTGTAAACTTTGAAACGCATCCCATGTCCAAAAGAATTCGTTTTTTTGTCATTCTCAGGAGATACATTTTCCCTATTGGACACGAGATGCGAAACTCATCGAAAGGAAAAAGTGTCACAACCGTCCTGTGACTCTGACCGTATATACAACTCTGTCACGCATATTTACTCCGTCGGTGTATTATTACCAGTCATTTGTTACGATAACTCGTCGCACTGAGTTACGTCGAAATGCGTATCTATAAACCGCGATGATTGCAATTTACATCGCGGGATAAGCAGTTGTTTGACGTGCCGCGTAATTTGTTCGTTCAAATTGATGTATGCTCCCAGAGAGAGGTAGGAGTGCACTCATATTCCATCAATTCAACGGCCCGAATACGTGGCTATCATCCTAACAAAGGAATATTTCTCCGTCAGAGCTTACCGGCTACATTCACTTTGTGGTAAATGCAGCCGGAATATTCAAGGGAAATTCAGTGGTTTGACGCGTTCCTCGGGATTCCCATCCCGCCGAAAAGGATTCTTATTATGGAAATTAAATTTAATCTCCGTTTTATTATTCCGCGCGACCGGCAACGAAATTCGCTTATTGTTAAACGAGTTAGCATCCCGCGCCGTATCCCTATCGCGTTCATTCGACTCGATCGACCGCGTCGCGAAACAGCAGCTCGCGAATTCAAGGATCCGAATTATCCGTCGGCGATATCCCGCCGCCAATATGCAGCCACGAGCGATTTCGCACGTGAAGCGCGTATAATCCTTAATATTTCATGCCGCTTTACCACGCACGGCGTATCGAGACTCGGCGATATTCGCGCGGCGTCCTCTCAACGGAGGAAAGTTCCGTCGCGTGCGCCTCGAAGCGATTACACTTTTTCAATCACGGGGTTGTAACGCAACACGTCGAAAGTGCAATAGATACTTGTCCCGGGCGAACCGGCACTCTCCGACGCACAAAGGAATACTTCTTCGCCGGAGATACACCGGCTGCGTCCCCCCCCCTCCCTCCCCGTGGGAAATGCACCTGAATATCCGCGCGTATTCACCCGCTTGATTTGTTTCGCAGCCCTCGGGGTAATCGAAAGAGGCGTTGCCCGATCTTCGCGCCCGGCTTCCGCGTGTACGTGCCGTGCTTTCGGGACGAAACTTCGTTTGGAAGCCGTTTAAAACGTCGCGGCCGAGTGGCCATTTCGCGAAGGGGAACGGCCGATGTGTTCGCCCCCGTGTGTGCGCCGCCGCACGCAGAAATCGCGCCCCTAACGAATTCTTCGCCGGCCTGCTTCCGTCGTGTGTGCACAGCCTCCCCATAAAATTCTCTTTTCATTTTCCGGCTCCGGTCGAATGCCTCCCCCCCCCTTTCCCCGCGGCGAGCCACGCCTCGGCCGGGGACCCCCTTGATCGGGGAATTAAATCGCGGCACTTTGTTTCCGTTAGGTACTCGGATGCTCGCTCACTCGTACGGGACTTCCCCGTGACAGCCCTGCCGGAGCGTTGAGAACGTAGCGTCGTGGATGAAAATCGCGGCCACGGGCCTGCTGAACCTCTCGGGCTTCCGTTGTTTAACTGACAGAACCGTGTATCGATGGGGTCGGAGGAACAGCGGTTCACAAGGTTGATCTCCTTTCTAGTAAATCAAGAACGCGCCTCGATTCCTCCTTTTTCTCCTCTTCCGGTTTTCTCTCTCGGGCGACGCTCGTGGTTCCACGACGTGGGTGGAATATCTCGACAATCGCTGCCCCGGTAAGCCGGTCTCTCGAACGCCGTTCGTCGATATCTGAAAGGGAAAACTAGGCCACTTCCGTGGAGCCAGTCAACCCCTCTCCTCGCTTCGCTGGAGCCCGAAACATTTTCCGGTACAGCTTGCCGGTAAAGTCGTGCGAACGAAATGCAGATTAGGCGCCTTTGACAGTGTTACCGCGAGCAGCAGCCGCGACTCGATCAATCAATCGACCGCCCCGCTTTTCCAATTTCGTCCCCAACAGGGCGAGGAGGAGGAGGGAGGATAGATATTTCGAGCGACGTTTCGCCGAGTTAGCGGCGGTGCTCGTATTACCAACGGTACCCCGAACTTACGTTAAAAGTGACTCTGCCGGAACATTGAAATTTCATTATGACTTCTTTCCAGCGCGAAACTTCTCGGAAATACTGCAATTGGGGCGCGCGATTACCTCTGGGCGCAATAACGTCACTCGAGAAAGTACGGGGAATAAATTGTGCAAGTGGGTCTAAAAATTGGGTCGGCGAAACGAAGTACGAAGCAAGCAAAACGCTGCGAACTTGTGTAGAACGGGGGATCTCGTCGCACGAGATGAGGACCGGTGCGCGTTTTAAAGCCGCGGATCCCGTTAGCCGTTTATTAGCGCAGGAAACACCGACAGATATTGCGCGCGCACGCGTTTAATCGCTGCGATCCGCGTGAGTGTCCCTTATGATCGCGCGAATTTCCGCTTTCTTTTTCGGAAGTTAAGCCGAAAGCTTCCTCGAGCGACACGCTCGCAGCGTCTCGCGCCGATATTGCCTGGCGTGTTTCCACCTCCCCCTTTGTACTTTCCATGGGAAAATATCGACACATCTGTCGAATAAATACCCGTAACATCTGCCGTAATATCTCCATCCGGTGTGTTGTCTAGCCGGGCTCGTCCTTTATATTTCTCGGTGAAGCTCATATTCAATAAACTACCGGGATGCGCGTGCATATATATGTGTAACTCTAATGGACGATTCGCGCTGGGCGCGACCGCGCCTGTGTACCCGATTATGATCTAGGAACGCGATACATTTTAGATATCGGCCGCTTGTTTACACACGGGAACAATTTAGACAATGCCCGGCGCATTGGCGCTATTATGCGCGTATTAGGCGACAAATTACAACAGCTTGCAAAATGATTTCCATGCAACGTACACAATGCGCGTGGCCGTACACGCGCGTACATTTACGCGGGGTAAGCTAAACCGTAGAGGGGAACCAATTAATTCATATTATAATATTATAGATCTAATACTACTTTAACCGTGTATAAAGTAGATTCGCGCACGGCGGAAGGCGCAGCGAGTCGAAATTTTAGACTTACCTTCGGCCCGAATTTTCTAACATTCGTAGGTACTGGAGGATCAACTCGAATTGAAATTTTAAATTCTGCGTTAAGTCTTCAAGTGGAATAAACAGCAATAATTTCCCATTTGTAGCATCATAGGAGCACAATAGAAGACTTTTGACAATTTAATGTAGAACTAAACTAGACTTACCGTAGGATTCAAATTTAGATTCGGGAATGTAAGCTTAATTTATATGGAAACTTTAATTCTACTTAGCATTTCTAAATGGCAGAAAACGCACAAAATGACACTTGTAGGCTTTAATGAAGGCCTCAGCAATTCCTCGCAAAACTTTCCGTGTCCTTTAAAACTTAACCTCTTCCTCTAATATTTTGTTAAAATAACATATTCATTATATTAGTTATTTTCAAGGAAATATTTTGTATCTGATAATAATACTTTCTTACATAAATATCATGTGTGCGTATGTGTACAAAATAATATCGAATTAATTCCTATTGACAATATCGTTGCAACTTGAATTCACGTGATTATTAATAATGAAATGTATGGAGATATTCCTTTAAATCAACAAGAATTTAAATCATGATGTTAAGTTAACAATTGAAAATTCTTCCTGTAATCTTAAACTGTAATAATAAGTGTTTACAATAATTATATAATGTTTCCATTTCATAAAAACTACAACGCGCACGCGTGTTGCTTGTCTTTCTCATAAAAATAACATACATAAATATTACATTTTAATATATTTAAGTTTTTATATTTATTATTTTAATTAATTGTAACGAGATTACGAAATGACCTAAAAAAAGAGTTTTTATTGCTTATATTTATATTACAAAACATTAAAAATCTAGAAATATCACGATAAAAGCAGCAGACCATTAACGTTGAATTTAGACCTTAAATAGAAACTGTAAGTTAAATAGAATCAAAATAGGTTGCTACAGGCGTCAGAGTATCTAACTAGATTTTATATAAAATATAGAGGTCGAAGGTGGAACTACAATTTCAGCTGGGGAGATTAAATAAAATCAAACAAGGTTCACATAGGCTTCAGAGTATCAAAGTAGGTGTTAAATGGAATTTTCAGATCGGAGGCAGAATCAAAATTTCGACTCGAGGCCGAGTCCCTGCTTCGAATGAACGGCGAGAAATGTTTCAGTCGCGTTGATTCGCGAAAACGTCCGGAATCAAATGCAAAAAATTACGAGCGGTACGAACGACGCTCGAGCAAATTAACTTTCGAGAGAGGAATTACTACCAAACTTGGCGCGCGAGACGAATTCATATACGAGAAAATACGGGTGTGTACATCGAGAAATGTACGATAAACTAAATGAAATTTGTATCAACTTAAAAGCTCCCTTGTTGTCTCGCTCTGTCTCCTTTTTCCGGACGCGGGCGGTATAAAATCTTACAACGTGTAGAGAAAAGTGCTCGCAGTCGACATTCTCACATCGTGAGCGGGTCGAGGGCGCACCGTGCAACATTTTTCCAAGATGGGAAATACTTCCGCGGACCGGGAAGATTGTCGGGAACTGAGAAGCTTGAGAACGTAAGCTCACTGTCTTCGGGAATTACTCCTTTCGTCCTCGGGCCATCCCATTTCCCGTTCTTCTCGTGCGCGCACGGGGCAGCCCACGATTTTCGTCCAACTACATCCCCGACGTGGCGCGGAGCTCTCGTTTCGATCAATGACGCCATTCGGGACTTATTTTAGTAGGAACCTCCATATGACGTAGGTGCGTCATCTACTTTTCTTCCTCTAGATCCTTCGATGCGAATAACACGAGAGAGAGGGGGGGAGGGGAGGGGGGATTTAACGGAAGATTCCCTCATTTATACGAGTACACAGCGCTGCGCTTTTGGGAAAATTAAAAAAAAAGGGGAGAGAGAGGAAAAGGTAAAAAAAATCAAACAAACCGGCGTGTCGCGCGAAATCGTCGTTAGTGAAATTACCGCCGTTTGTCGACTAATTTTCACCGGTATTGTCCGGCGCAATGGAACTCGCTCAACGCGATGCATCAAGCAAAAATCATAGAATTACGCGGCTGTGCGGATACACGCGCACACGTATGCACGGTCGGTCGGTCGGTCGGTGCGCCGCTTTCACGTTCGGAGAGTGTCAGCCGCCAGTTAGGGATGGGACGCCACCCCGCCCGCGCGCGCCCGCCCCCTCCCGTCGTAAATCCACGAGGGCGGCAAATGAGTTTAATTTTAGTTGTATTTCAATGAAAAGGGCAATTCTCCGGTGGCCGTGCATCCATCATGGAGAATAACGCGTACCGGCCGGTGGGATTAGCATGGATATGACTGAATTATACAGACTATGCGCCAGACTGTGTGTACCATACGCCAGAGGTCCCGTCTCTTTCCGCCGCCTCTGTCTTCCCAACTCTCGCGTCCGCGGCCTCCGGAGAGCCGTCATCCCGAGCCGACTGCGCGATGTAATGGAGGTACGGCTTTACCGTGCGCGTCCCGGGAAGAAATCCGGCCTCTCGCGATTGAATTCGCCCGCGGTCGAGCTTAGCTAAGCCCAGTTAAGAATCCGCGCACACGAAGCGCGCGAAGGTCTCTCCGCGATCGAACGAGGGTGGTTATCGCGTAGCGTCGCTCATTTATTTCGCACGTAATAATTTATCGGGAATTTTCTGCGAGGTAATAGGCCACCTGCTCGTGAGCTGCGATACCGATTGCAGCGATCGCTGTCTCGCGACTTTTGCGGTTCTCTCTCGAGCGTGTGAGTCTCGGACTGTGAAAACTTGTTGCTCTCATCTCCCTCGAATTCGAGACGTTGACTCGTTTGTTCAATGGTTCCTTTGTTTATTTAGGCAACCCTTCGACCGCATATTTCCAAATATGCGTAATCAGAATACTCACTTAGGTTTACACATAAATTTTCAGCAAAATTATACACCGACTGCTCGTTATGGCCTTAGCTAACCCTGTGTCAAATTCAAATGGCTCCCAGATCTGCATTAATCAGCTTATCACCCACGCATCACGTCTAATGATACGAACGACTTTTTAACTCGATTTTTCGGAAGTCGAGAAAACTCACAGAGCACACGCTTCTTTTCGCTGTAACTCTAACTGACCCACAATGCGATCGAAGGATTAACGAAACAGCCTGATCACCGTTTGTAACGCTCATACGCTCGTTTCATGCAAACGCGAAAAGGCGCTCGGCATTCTCTTCCGTGTTCCCGAAATTCTTGCGGTCCCGTCCTTTCCGTAGTTTCGCGTGTTTCGGAAGGAGAACACCGCCGCTTTAAAAACTTCTTCCGATAGCCCGCCGTAACGGAAAGTTGTCTGTTCAGGTCAAGAGAATTCAACGTCGATGAATGGAGGTCACCCGTTGCGGGGGTGCGCCGTAGCCGGGGTTTAGCCCTTATCGTAAAACGAGTTTAGACGCAGACAGGCGGTAGTGCGGCTCTGTATTTCCCTAGAGCTCCGCAAAGTCCGTATAGGAAATCAAGTTAAATTTGTTGAGCCGATAAGGGCGCGCGAGGTAGCGGCGTCGGGGGGTGAGGTCAGCGTAGGACTACGCGAGGCCGAGCTCGATAACGGGTGCAAGCTCACTTTGTGCATCGCTATAGATGGCACACACGGGCATCGCACACGCGTGCGTGCCCGCGCGAATAATACGTGCGAATTGCCGGCGGGAAATCCCAGCCGATGTGCGGAAAACTTGATCTACCGATCGACCGATCAATTTCCCGCCGATATCCCGCTCAGTGAGTCGGGAATTATCGGATAAACATTGTTCAGACATTTTTCGAATTCTTCCGGTTGTTCCGGCTCGTTTCACTCGGGATGCAATTTTCGAACGTTGAAGTCGCCGCCTCACCTCGTGCGACGATCGTACGTACGGAGTGGCGTGTTGGTAATGCCCCCGTGATTAGAGTAGATTTTAAAATTGATGCGATAAAAGGATCGCATCGATCGTGTTCGCTCTTACATCGGCTCGCGTGTGTAATTTAATAATGCGATATGGTAATCGGCCGTGCCGACGGCCTCGTAATTCGCGGCGATTACAGTATGTTTGCTTACGATAAAAATTTTACCTCGCTCGTGTACCTACTCAACGACCGCCTCGTGTATTATTTAACAGCGGGCTGCATTTAACCGGCAAAGTTTTAAATTAAATTCCGTTAAGGCGAACGTACTCGGAATGAAACAAATGATCGGATTTTGCGTGTTTGCCGCGCGTCTCGATACGCGCTCGCGCGTTTATACGCTTGTGCAGTTTTCGATAAGAACACTCGCAGAGATAATTCGAGTGTATCGGTTTCATTTCCTGTTCATTTCGGCAGAAAGAAATAGGGACGTGGAATAGAGAGAGAGGGAGAGTAGCAAAATTAAATTTTACCAAAAGCGGATAAATTGCCGCGGCAATTGATATCGGCCGCGAACGGTTTTTCGCGCAGCCAGCCTGTTCCGTTATTTTCGCCGGGCGCATCGATATCTTTCGCCGCTTATTACCGTCTGGATTACCATAATACTCCTTTAATGAACTCTAACGCGCTGCGATAAAAAGGGCGAAAGGTAAATTCCCGAGGGCATGCGAAAAAGAGGGAGAAAGAGAGAGAGAGAGAGAGAGAGTGAGAGAGAAAGCGATCGTGCAATCGCATGGCCTACTTTCCTAAAATTATCGTCGCCCGCCTGTAACTCTCGTGTGTTCGGTTAATTAAAAAAACACGAAACATAAACCTCGTTGGAGCTGATAATCATTGAAACGTTGCCAGAATTGTATTTCATGAAGCCCATGGAGATTACTCGCGCCGAGCTGATCGGAAGCATCATTCCGACGGGCATTCGTGTACCATTTCCATCTGGAATTCACGTTTCAGACGCTGAAAGCAATCACGTAGCGCGCAGATGTTCGCAGCTTAATAATCGGCGACGGGGCGAGCGAATGACAAGCGATACCGGCGTCGCGCTTGCGAACTTCGTAACGCTTGCGATTGGCGTTTCTCCCATACTTTTCGCGCGGTACATCCGGTCTAACGCGAAACTATCGATCGAAATTATTCTCGAGTGCGTATAAATGACCGTTACGGGATGTAAATTCCGGAAACGTTTCGTCGTATCGGCGAACAGTTTCACGGTATTTTCTCCTCAGCCTTGTTCTCCCCTTTTTCCTCTCTTTTTTTTTTTCAAGCTTAGCGATCCAATCGGCATAATACGTGCTCTTAACCGCAAGCACCGTCTGACAAAAAATGAAGTGAAAAAGAGCCGTGCCGGTTGGCCTAAGATTACCGTATGCGGCAAGCGGCCCAGCAAAGCGGCGAAAAGGAACGCGGAAAGGGTCGGAGGAGGAAGGGGGAGGGGAGGAGAGGAGGATGAGCAACCTGCTAGCAACCGGGGATATACGGGCCGGCCACGCTCGCAGGATATTTGCCCAACTTTAATTAGCATAATGAACTATGGTCCGAAGTGCGGTTGCTAATTTCGCGTTGCTCCCTCGCCGTCCAGACGGGCCGCGCGCGTAATCCACGGACATTTCGAGATGGAGCTCCCGCGGATTGCTAAATCATCGCGCACCTGCATCGAGCTTCGCGAAGAATCCGCGCGGCCGCGCGTATATACGCGCGCACCATCGGTGCCACCAGCCATCCCGGCCGGGTAGCGTTTTATTGCTTCGCCAACAATTTTATTAATAATTTTAGGAATGCGCGCGAGCCACTGCGGGCTGCTCGCATGCCGCGTACCGCGCGTGTTGTACTAATTTTTAATTAATTGAGTACATGCGATCCACAGCCGAGGTGCGGTGATAACTGCACGTGAAATTCTATTTAGCCGCGCCCCGAGCTATGCGAAATATTTTACTTACGTTGCGAGAAAGTGCGTCCGGCCTCGCCGTTTTTAAGGTGGTAAGTTGTGTAAAAAGTTCCTTTCTTTTTAGAATTTACTTAAATTTGTACTTTACGTAGATTTAAGCATGACTTATTTATCGGCACAATTAGAAGCAGATCGACCGTCTCAGGTGCTGAGATATTCGCATTTAAAGACGACACTTTATATATATATTTATTGAGATTAATGTCCTATTTCGGACTTTGGTTTTTAATCTCTTCTAAATCACATTTAGGATCTTAAGGGAAACTACTGCGATATTAACTGGTTCATTGGTGGACTCGAAATCAACGTTTTGTGCGCAAACTGGTGAGATCGAATAATTCGATATTTTTCATGGATGCTATCTATAAGGGGGTTTTTTTGGGTCGCTGGTAACGAATCCAGAGTCGAAATTTCAAGTGGAAATGGTACTCATATATGAGTCATTACCAGTAATGGCACTTTCTTTTACGCTCATACATGAGTTATTACCAGTGAACTGGTTAAAGACCATAGAGATACTATAGAAATACTATATTATACCAATATCTCAGAATTATTGATTTGTTTTAAAAATATAACATGAAGTTCATTATACTGCAAATCCAAATGTATTATTTTTACATATATGAGCGTCTAGAAATGACATGGTTTACGTCATTTAAAACGTTTAATCGTGTTACATTATAAGTTAGCATGTTCGCGTTAAATGACGTGATTTAAAATTGCAAGAAATATATAAGAAATGTATAAGAAAACCCTCAGCTAAAATAACGTACTTGAATTTGCAATATAACTTTTAGTAATATTCGGAATGCACATACATTTTTCAATACTTATATATTTCTTTCTATTATCTGATGCAGCATCTCTGTTGGATCAACTGATAAATACTAATGATAAATACAAAATTTATTGCGGGGTCCCTTTTTGATGTGCTACTGAAAATATGGCTCTGCGATACAACTACCTTAACTTTTTTTATCATATATACATAACGCGATATACAGGTCCGTAAAGATCAGAGCCGAATTTATACAATGTATTAATAAGGTCGCGAGTAGATGAAAAAAGTTTGTGTTAACTTATGTCCGAAAATGTTTTGTTAAGAAGTTACAAACGTTCGCAAAAACGTTCACGTGATTCGAAGAGGATAATTCTGCTCGTAAATATTTGCACATTTATAACTCTTTAACAGAACATCTTCGGACGCAAGTTTACATAAACCTTTTTCACCTACTTGACCTCATTAATACGTTGTATAAGCCCTTACTTTTGCGGACACCCTATATAAGCAATAGAGCGACAATACGATTATATTTACGCGGGGTCGGTTTACAAGAGGAAAGCGCGCGCATCATTATGATTGACCGAAGCACGCGCCTCCAAGAAAAACGGCCGCCCGGAAAACTGCCTTCCTCTTCTCCTACGAGCGGAAGCCGTTGCTGCCGTGTACATTCGTCATACTTCAAAATCGCTTAGCTCCGCTTCTTTGACCCCGTTTACGTTCGAACTTTATGCTTTCATCACGGATACTACCTCCATCTCTTTCTCTCTCTCTCTCTCTCTCTCTCTCTCTCTTTATATTCCTGCGCTTCTTCCCGGATCTTTTTTCCCATCGCTGTCGGCTTCGAGCTCGTGAAAATCCGACGCATACATTATCGGCCCTAACTTTAGCCGGAGATCGGATTTTCCACGGTGATATCGGCTAAGGAAACGGAGGAAATTTCTTCCCGATACTCGCGAATGACGGCCGCGCATACGGCAAATTCTCCGCCCGTTAAACAGGGAACGTAGCCCCGAGTTAATAATGGAACTTGGTTCTTTCAATTATAACGGCACTCAGGATCGAGCGAGGTGCATAATTGAGCAAACACGATCGCATCCGAGTACGGAAAGACACTCCGAATTCATTTTAGACACGCGTCACATCGGGCGCGACAGAGAGACACGTTGGATGTTCATTAAGTAATGTGCAATAACCGCGTCAGAATGAAAATTAAAATTACCCGTCCTAAATTGCATTTAACGTCACTCACGGTACCAAGGTAGCACGGACGCGCGAGATCTCAGTGATTCGAGCCACGGCCGGAGCCACCGGAGCTATCCGTCTCCATTCATCCGTCATAGCCGGCGTTACGGCGACGCCGGGATGGATGCGAACGCTCGTTTTTCCCGCTTCGCGCTCGCCCCGCTCGGTCCGCGTATAAATCGAAATAGGCCCGACCGGGAGATACGGCCAAACAGAGAAATAGCTCTATCGCCGGCGCCGTATCTGCCGCGTCGTATCCATTGTTCCCCCGACGTCGTCGTGGTTGGTGCGCGCGTTACTACCGGCTGCTCCTAACTTACTGCCGCGACCTGGGCGGTCTATGGGCCGTGAAGCTCGAAACGCGGCAATAATGTAACCTTCTTACCAATCCCGGGTAGTCCCCCCCCCGCAGTCCTCCCCTCGCCGTCGTGTCCAAGAATCTCAGTCTCCGTGCAAACACGCGCGGGGATCGACGAGAGAGAGAGAGAGGGGTGGTTTTACCGATGCCGCTAACGCCCGCCAGGACGCCGGTGGTTCGTGCCGGCGGTCGCGCGGCGGTTACGGCGGTAGGTCGAGGTGGGGACCCGTCTGGTTAGTTTTCGTTCTTCTCCTCGGGTAGTTTAATTGCTAAATTGGCCTTGGTAGATTCAGTGAACTCGTTCGGTCTACGCACCTCGTGCTCTCGCGCGCGCGCACGACCTACCGCCGCCGTATATTCGGCCAACTGACGAATGGTATCGCCGGCGCACGACTGATGAGGGTTCGCGCGAGAGAGCAGAGCGCGATTTTGCCGAGAGTCCTCGGAGACTTGTTAGGATTATCGAGCTCTACCGGCTTGGTTACCGCGGTAGCCGGTCGTGCTGTGGTACGCGCACACCTCGCGCGATTCACCTGGAGTTTCTCAGGTGAGAGTGCGGATACCGTGCGCTATTAGTAGGGAACTCCTCTCTCCTCCAGCGGGTCTTAACTATATACATCACTTTTTAAGTTCTGTCAGTGGGAGAAGTGTTTTTCGGGTCTTATATTTGGGACCGCTTTGGGTTCATCTTCGGATGTTTTGTATGAACAATGAAATGTGCAGTGGAGCTGAAAATTAACTGACTGAAACTTAGGACGGTTTTAAATATAAGGCCTGAATACCGGATTAAAAGTCTCCTGAGCGGGGACTGGTGATTCACCAATGAAGAATCATCACGTGGTGTCTGAACTCTTACTTGAGGAACTTTAGATTCACTTAATGTACCGACGAAGAGACGTACGCGATAAATGAAAATCCTATTTTTGCGAGGACCGCGTGCGGGAATCTTCCGAATGAGAGATATCGTGAAACTTATCTCGACTTCGACACCGGATACACGTAAATTTCGGAAGTTAGACTTAGCTGGGACATCGCACGATATATTCTCCAGATCGTACAAGACTCGCCGAGCTTCCTCCTTTATCATCCGCGACTTATTCGTTATGGGCAATACACAAAATCCTCGAATAATGGGAATCGGATCTTAGGTCTCGCGACACACGAGATTTGTGTCTCTCCGCTCGGCTGAGTAAAGGCGATTTTCCGCTCCTCCGTTGGCACCGGAACTCCAGCCGATCCGCGCTTGCGTTCGCGGTAAGTCCTGATTCTTGTAATGGGGCGCACGTCACCGTTCATTCGAAGCCAAACTATAAGCTTCATGTCGCAACGCTTGTGCCGAGATTGCCGCCTCGCCGATGATCTCGGTGCGCGTTCACGTGCAGAAAGCACTTTCGGATATTCTCTCCGTTGAGTTGTATTACCGAGTCGAAATCTTAGTCCTGTATTAAGTCTACTTAATTCTATATTAAACACAATTTTAAAATATCATTACTCCGAAGGAAGGTAAAGATACATATATTAAATAGCCAATAGAGGCCGAACACGAATATTTTAGTGCTATATTTAATATTAATATTATCGCTATCAATAATGTCTTCACTTCTCCACGGAATAATATTAATAACGATAATATTAATGTTAAATGTAGCCTAAAATATTCGCGCTCGGCTCCCATTGGCCATTTAATACAGGTATGAGTCTTCAAGTGAAAACGGAAATAACTTTCCATTTGGAACACAGTAGAGGATTTAATAAAGACTTAATGTAAAACTAAAATTTCCATTCAAATTAACACGTGCAATGATTGTGGAATATCATTACAAATAGTGCATTGAGGAAACAATTTGGCTGCATCGATCAAAAAACGGGCAATCAAACACCGTTTGATCGAAGAAAATAAAATTTTGAATCGTAAGAATCAAACCAACCTTTATTTCCTTCAATCAAATCGCGCTTGATTGCCCGTTTCTCGATTGATATAACCAAACTGGCTGGCTCAATGTGAATTAACGAAATAAATTAACATTCACCACTGTTTTGCTGTATGTCGATAATTTAAACGATACTGAACGTTTCACTCGATTTTAATGTGGCGAAAACATATGAAAAGTTCCGTCGCTGTAATTAACCGAAGGTTAATTTTACGAACGCGCGACCAATTAATTAGCCTCGCCCCCTCGTCTTAACAACGCGCCGCTACGCGGAATTTCCGAAGCAGCCTGCTTCACCGCGTTTTATTAGCAGATATATTATCGCGTGCATATTTCATTTGCGTATAGCGCCGGTTATACAATATATCTCGCGGAATCCTCGGAGCTACTGCGTTTCGTGTTCCGCGGAAGTGCCGCAATCTATTTTCAAAGACATCCCGTAACGTATTCGCGCGGTTGCCGGGGCGTGCGGGCAAAATTCCGCAGGTCTTACTTATTTATAACCAGCCGGAGGCTCGACTAACGGCCGGGATCGCGGCAAAATTTATTCAACTTCTTTCATGAACAAACTGATCGCCACAGACGCTGCCAAGTAACGACGACGGAGGGGGAGAGCTTCTTGAGAGGCTCAGCCGTGCGGCATAATTTTCAATTACAACAGATTATATCTCTCGTCGAGTTTAAAAGGGGAACGGAATGGCGGGAGGCGGCGTACCCGCTTTGACAATCCCGGCCCTTCATCGGGCATGGCTGCTGTTGATGATATTGCGGAAAAACGTGAGAATCGGCACACAGGACTCGCTCGCGAGGCCGGCCTTACTTCGGCGAATCAATTCTAACGGCAGCTACGCGAAGGTCCGTTTACGGGCGCTACATTAGCATAAACGTAAGCCCGATTATCATATCCCTCCGCGAATCATTGTTAAATACATTTATAACCGCGCGCCGGGAAGGGTGGAATTATGTTAAGGAGGCCGCGTTAGCATAAACGCCGACTGCCGTTATCATTGCCGCGGGCGCTTCTATGCCCTCGTCATTGAACTAGATTCCAAATAATAGAATAAAAAGGTCCTCTTCGCGCCGCGGGGATCCCTCGTAACGGGCGTCGTTTTTTCTTTTTTTAAACGCCGCGACGCGGCGTTGCGGCCCGCTGCTGCGCGGTCGCGGAGTCGCGGAACCGCGTACAGAAATTGAGAGCGTGACCGGGCTGTAAACGGTCGGTTTATATAAACGCGCAAAAATCACCGAAACTGCACGGTATCTCGTTACATCGTGGAATATTAATTGAAGCGTCGCGCGCGCGACCGGCCGAAAAGCGCGCGTGCGCCCGCCGCCGAATCTTCATTACGAATGGCAGCACGTTTCCCGCGTCCGGTTTGAATTACGAGCGGAAAGCGCAGCGATCGTAAAACGCAAGCCCACACGATGACGTCGCACGGCTATGTTGGCAGAGAGAGAGAGAGAGAGAGAGAGAACGAAACATTCGTTAGTTAGTACGCCTGTGGGTCAGCTTAACTTCTACACGTCAATTTACGGGTTGAAAATAGCTTGGGCCTACTTAAATAATTTATAGACTGATAAAAACCTATAGTAACGATTCTGCCTTGAACTCTTAATTCTACAGATTTAATTTTAATGCCGCCTTGCTTATTTAGACGCTAAAACGCTCGGTGAAAACGAGATATTCAAGATATCAGATTCAAAATAGGGGTTAGTTGTATTGTGAACACACAGAATTGAAGTTGAACTTATTTGCTATCTTAGCTCCCATTGTGTCGTAGAATTGAAGGGTTCACTACGGGGCCAAAATGTCGACTCCCGTTTCCACACCGGTTATTAACTCGCAATACGCCGCCTGGTCGTCTTTCTACGGATGGAAGCGCGCGTCCTCGGAGAAGCGAACGAGAAGTGAAACACGCTCGAATGCACTGTGATAACGCATCTCTCACTACACAGAGGCGACGTGCTAATATCTCTCGCTAAGATCAATTTTGTATTCCGCGCGTCACCTCGTAGATTAGAGTTAAGTACGAGCTTTTCGAAATTCCGGCCATTAACGTCGGGGGGCTTCCCACTTGCCGTCGGCCGTGTCCTGTTTCGCGTTTCCACACTTACGAGAAATTCCGCGTTCGACCAGTCCCAGTTATCTTCGGGCAAACAGAATATAAATTCGCGTGCGAAAGAGACGCGGGTAGAATGCGGGATTTCGAGATTCGGTGCTTCTCCCTTCGCGCTTCGTGACGATGAAGATAATCTTGGCGCTCGAGGTGACACTCAAGGGCGTTCAACGCCGGCGAGAGAGCGAGAATTCGAGGATTTTTTAGCGCACATCGACTTCTTCGCGCGGCGAGCCGCGCGCTTTCACACCGAAATAACATCTACCGCAATTCAGGGTGGAAATCTCGCGTCCGTGACGCCCCGAGGCTTTCTTACGGTTTCCGCCAACGACATTTCCACGCGGCCGCAATAAGCTAACATTTAACGTAGTTCGCCGTGAGCGCGCGCGCTGTACGTCGCGCAACGGGAATTACATGAAAGTTTCAGCGCGTTAATTGAATGTTAAGACTCGACGCGTATTACGCGGGATATAGGGATAGCGTCCGTTCAAATTTCCGTCGACGGGAAAGTCTTCGGAAAATTCATCAGTGAACACGTCGCCGGAGTTTGACGCGAACCTCACGGAACAACTTGCAGTTTGTAACGCATTCCGCGGCGTGGAATCGCGGCCGCGTTTCTTAGTCGGAAAACGCGCGCGCACAGAACCGACTCGTTACGTCCGCGTGGAAATTCACGTGAAATTCCAGACGGAAGCGCCGTGTGCGCAGCCAGCAATTCCGGTGGCTTATCCGCAACGACGCGAATGTCGGCGGCGCGGGCTGAGGCGTCGCGACAACGCGAGGCAACGTGGGGAGAACTCGCGCAAGCCCCCGGAAACTTCGGGCTGGCTTTGGCAGTTTAAAAGTTGCGAGAGGCGGAGGCGTCGCGACGCCGGGAGAGACCTTATCGCGCCTCGTATACTCGCCGGCAGTCGCTCGCGCGCCGGTATTATTTCCGGTAAATTCCAGACCGGAAGCCGCGGTCTCGCCCCGGCCGAGGCCGCGGAAAAAGCGTAAACGTTGGCGGCTCGTTTGAAAAGGATCCCGATTCGCCGACGCCGCCAACGTCGGTGGGTGAGTCGATGGGGGCCGAAGGAATGGTGAGACGCAAGAGACGGGGATGTGGAAATTGGCTTCCAGTTTTTCCAGGGCGGACCCTCTCTCGAACAGAGATATCATCGGAACTCCCTATTTCTCGAAAGGAATATACTACATTTCCGGCCGCCGCGGGTGTCCCGCGGTGATATTCTTACTCCGTGGAGTTCCTTCTTACACTCGGACCTGAGCTATTTCTATCAAATTTCCATACCGCGCTTGGCTCGTATTGTATCCCGGACAGCCGCGGACAGATGCTTGTTCCCCGAGTTTAGAACATATCTCTACGGTCGGGAGATTTGAGATTTATCTCGCCTGATACTTCGTGATATAAACCGATTCCATAATTTATTTCAAGCACGACGTACCGTCCGACTTTCCGACTTTCTCTCTCTCTCTTTCTCTCTCCCTCCCTCTCTTTTTCTCTCTCGCATCGTACATAAAAATATATGCATACAGATGAAGGAACGTGAAGAAAAAAGTTTACCATATTTTCTGAATAATATCTTCATTCAGCTATAATATTATCGTGAAAGATATGCCGGTGTACGTACAATTTGTTTCACAAATTTAACGAAACCCTCGCATTGAGATGTACATCTCTAAAAAAGTAATAAAACTGTTATCTCGAGATAAATTTCATCATTTTTGTAAACAGAACGTCGAGAAATAGCGAGAAGGAGGTAAGATGACGAAGATTAAAAATACATGTTTTTACGCATACAAAAAGTAATTTTCATAAACTTTTTGTATTATTTTGTTATTATAATGTCTGTACAGCATAATAAAACACAAATAAAATAAAATGCAAGTAAAAATATTATTTATGAACAAAAATATGATTTGTAACTTAAAGAAAATTTAATTCAGATAAGATCAAAAATAAAAACAATTATTTGTAATATATAATTTTTTAACAAAATGTACAAATGCGTCATCTTACTCGCACGTAATACTCATACGTGATATATTATCTTACCCGTGGTTATTATATATATTTATAATACAATTAAAAAGAAATATTACATAAAAAGGAAAAAAGAAGAATTAATAATACGTTTTTTTTATATATTATATAATAGTTTTATAGAGAAAGTGGAAGAGTATTTAATATAATTGTATAATTCTTCATAAAAAAATACTACACAATTACATACGAGTCTATTCAAAATATTATTATATATTTCTTATTATATTATCTGCTATCGTTTACAAGTCAAACTACATCAGATTATTATTATTAAAAATCCCTAATGAGTTAGACGTTATTTGTTATTAGCTTAGAAAAATGTATTTTTTATTAGGTTAGAAAAATCAGCAAATTGTCATCTTACCCCTCTTTCCCCTGTTTAGATATCGTACATTAGAGATTTGTCTAACTACTAATACTGAAAATTATAACGTAGATACTTGTCGCTTAATTAAGGGCTCGTAAGGGCACCTGGTTAGCGTGGTCGCTACTTTACGAGTAGCAATTTGTATTAATAAACGAACTTTTAACAGCGCGATACGTTTACGGGCCGCATAAAAATAATAATTAATATACATGAGGCCGTTCCGCTCTTAATCAACTTCTTAGACCACCCGCAGGAAATTAAAATTGTTTATAGTTGATAATTAGCGTCAGTTAAATGGCGAAGAAAGCGCAGTTAAACGGGCAAGGTACGCAACTCGCAGTTTAATCAAGTATTTTACGACGTGCTTAAGCCAACTTTCCGTTACCACTCCCAGACGTATGATCGATACTAATGTAACGATTCCATTACCAGCCTTTCTCTGTCACGGATTGTGCAAACTTTGGAAAGTGAATGCGTTATACACGTCGATCATTGTTGATTCTCATATCAGATATATACGCCACAAAAAGAGATAAATTGCCAAAAATTCTTTTGCAACATTTAAAATGAAGCGATCGCGAAACACGTTTGACAAATGCGGGTTGTATAGAGTAGAAAAGTATTTTTAATATTTTTATTTAGCTACAACGTGCGGCGTCGTTTGTTTTCGTTATTTTCTCTCGTCATATAAAATCTTTATGGCGTGTCACTGCCAAAAGAAATATATTCGCCCATGTTTGTCAGCAGGGTATCAAACTGGGAAAAAATATAATTCTTGCTTTCCCGCTGGATTCGTACAGCAGCCTCGCGTATTCTTTATATTTCAGTTGTTTAATCGCGGCGTTGCGACGGTAAAAACACCCACGTGTGTCGTCGCGACGCGAGTACATTCGACTTATTAATTTGCTCGCCCTCGCGCGCATCTCGCGTTACCCACTCAATATTTGATCCGTCGACCCGCGGCATACTTCGTCTCCGTCGAATCTTCGAAGATCTAAACAATTTCTGCAAGAGACGCGAGGGTAATCTTGAAAGTTTAATTGAAAAGTTGATCTTCCGAGCGAGGTCGAGGCGAAACGAAGACGAAACAAAGTAGCCATCTCCTCTCCCGCCCGTCCCGCGCTCCGCGAATTATTTTTATCCCGGGAATTCAAAAGTTGCTTCGAAATTCATGAGGAGCGCGAGAGCACGAATTCACGGGGTTGTTCCGAAGGACGGTTCTCGTTCCACGGGCAGGAGGGTTAACTCGATATTACGAATCCGGCAATCTGCCTGAGCAAATCTGCGCGCCGACGAGTCTCCGATGTCGAGATCTCGGCGAGGAAAACGCTGTTAATAAACATGGACAACCGTGTCGTCGATCTTCGCAAATCGTCAGACGTATAATTTTCGTTTACTCTGTCTACACCCGACAAACTCGCGTGACGCGAGCCCCCCCTCCCCCCCCCCCC
>NW_014560308.1:463007-475553 GCF_001313825.1 Dinoponera quadriceps
CCCGACAAACCCGCGTGACCCGAGCCCCCCCTCCCCCCCCCCCGCGGTTTATGCTATTTCGCATCGTGACCACGTTGCGATATGTAAAGTCGCGGATCTCGCCGAGGGTTTCGAGCAGAATTCTTTTTACAAATCACCGTGCGTGCGCGCTCTTTCGTTCGCCTCAATTCGAACAATTTTGCACTGTACTGTTTAGTTTTCATATGAAACGTTTTGCAGAATACGCCAAGCAATATCGCTATATATGCGTCGGCGATATTACTTTACGCGCATTTGAAAAATATTGCGTTGAAAATATCACAGAGATATTTGCAAGAAACATTCCCGGGATATTTTCCCGTCGTGCCGCACGGTCGCGAATACTTCACGTACACTTGTAAAAGATATGATCTCGAATGCGAAATATATATTTTTGACCTGGGAATTCCAGCTTTTCTCTCTCGAACGTTGAGCATCCGGCGCAAAATCGACGCCGATTTCGCCGATAACGCCGAGCGATCCTCCGGGGGTCGTCGTTCGATGACAGAGAAGATGTAATCACCTGAAATTGCGCAAATATACGTCACGATGAAAAGCCGATACGACGGTTCCGCGGTGGCCTTAATGCTTGCCTCGTTCTGCGGTTAAGGCTTCGATCTCGCCGGAAGACACCCACGGCGCGGCTGGCGTGAAAACGATGATCTCGCAGTTCGGAATTTTCAGCCCCTCCCCTCCCGTCGGGTATGGCGAGGTTTCGCGGAGAACGACGCGAAGAATACGTAAGATACGAGCGATATCGTGTTCACTTTGCCGAGAGATACCAGCGGCGCAGCGTGCGCGCGGATGGCGGGAGGATGGTATTTCAGCCGCGCCTCTCTCGTAGAAGGCGCCGCGCTGATGCCGCGCCAAAAGAGAAGCCGAGCGTACTGGTGCCGCGGTGTCGGATTGCAGGCCGCTTCTCGCTTTCGTCGAACGAATAACGGTTGAAGCACGACGTGGCCGGGGTGGCCCGGGCTCTGCGGAGAAGAAGGAAGCGAGCGAAGGAGACAGGACGATGGAGGAGCCGGCCGGGGGAGAGAGAGAGAGAGAGAAAGAGAGAGTGGCAGAGCGGGCGAAGGGGAGAGACTCGAAAAGAATTTGCAAGGCGCGCGTTACTCGAATGCCGCTCACACTATATACACGCCCCGGTGTTCACTCCTCGCCCTCGCTGGAGGATCTCTCAGGAGCTTTCGAAATGCGAGCTCGCGTCGAGAATCCGCCCAAGTATTTCGAGTCCGGGACGTTAAGGGGTTGCGCAATGGGTCTCGATGCGTCGAGCTTACCTCGGTGTATTCGATGTGAGGGAGAGGCGGATGTAACCGCTTCGCCGGACGAGGGCGATCTGCGCTTTTCACGCGTTGGCGTCCTCGTTCCTCAAAATGTACAGTGACCGTCACATCCTCATTTTTTTTTCCTGCCCTCCCTCTGATTTCATCGATTTTCTCGATTTTCGTCGTGCCCGCCGAACTCTCGCGGCGGTAAGTCCTCGTTTTCAGACGGCCGTCTCCGCCGACTGGAAAAACCAATCTTGCGGTGCCGGGCTGCGAGATCGGCCTCGCAAAAGGCTACCGTTGGGCCGGAGAGCGGCGCAAAAAGCGATTTGATTGCTCCCCGTGTGCTCCGTTTCGCCTTCGTCCGTACAAGGGAACAGAATTTTGCGGTCGGCAAAATCAACAGTCAAGGAGGAATTGCACGCGAGCTACAGCGTGAATCGACTCGAGAAAGAAAGACAGACAGGCAGATAGATAGATAGAGAGAGAGAGAGAAAGAGAGAAAGAGAGAATCGGCAACTATGTCGTAATTACTCTCTTAAACTCGAAGTAATAAAACTTGCTAATTGCGCCATTACCGTCGGTTTCTGCGCCGAGCATAAAATCGTGAGACTTAATAGCGCGAGCCGAGGATCACCAAGTGGTATAGCCGCTCGATGAATCAGACGGAGCGCGCGCGGTACCCGCCGTGTGTATATCGCGCGCGTTCACTTGAAAACGACGCGGGTGGCGAGAGAGAGAGAGAGAGATAAAGAGCGACTGCGCTCGGAAAATTCATGCGTCGGTCTATTCTTTAGACCTGCATTGCTGAACCAGCGCAATAAGCTGAAATGAGACAAGTATATGTTTTCTCACTTCAACTTGTTGCACCAGTTCAGCAGTGCAGCTGTAAAGAACAGGGCGCTTGTGTAGATAGAGCGCGCGCTTCCAGGCAGGGTCGAAGCGAGAATCTGGGTTTCCCAGATGGCGGGCTCTCGCGACAGCGCAATCGCGGTGCCTCAATCGGCCGCGCTGACTGACCGTCCGTAATAAGGGGGTAACGGTCGTTACCCCGGTCGGGCATAAAATTTCAATTTAGCTAGTAGTAGCGACGGCGATCGCGGGTCGGACGAAGTAGTAAAGTGGCATTCTGGGTCAGGCGGTTGACAATATTTGGCGTGTTCTGTAAGTCGCGGCTGAGTTTGCGTGGAGCCACAACCGTTAACGGCGAGAACGAGCGAGCGAGTAGTGAGCAGTCGGGTGACTACGAAACTGGGATAGTTTCCGCGCAAAGGGGAGGGGGAGGACCAGAGAAGAGGGGTTGCTTCAGCGGAGTTATTTAGCCGAGGCGTTGTTCTGGCTCGCGTACTATGTGGGTCGCCGCCAGCTTAGTACCGTAGGTAAGCCTCATGAAACATGAGTACCCACCGGGATGACACCACTAACTCCTTTATGGAGATGGAAGCTTATGCATGAATTGCGAGGGTGGGCGGATGCTCCTTGGACAACGGGGCCCTTCGCAGCAGCGGCGACGGCGGCCGCTTGATGTTCTTAAGTAACAGTCCGCCAGGTGAGGAGGCTCCTAAGGAGCGACGGACGGGAAACCTGCCAACGAGGCGATACGGTACGAGACGTGATATATGGAGCGTGTGCTCCGCCGTTGACGCTAAAATGCGAAATGTCGCGGTGGCATCTTATCGCGTTTGACGATGTGAGTCTGCGCCGGCGAGTTGCGCGACCCGGAACTTTCCGAGCCCGCGTTCCCCTTATATAACCGTCGTAAGAATCGGGCGGTAAACTTTCGCGCTTCACTCTCTCTTTCCCTCCGTCTCATCTTTTCTCTCTCTCTCTCTCTCGACGATCCCTTCCGATTCTTATTCCACGGCGCGCAACGAGGCGACCGCTTGAACCATCGGGCCCCGATAAAGTATCACCGACCCAACCGTAGAATGGAAGTAATTCGCCCGTAATAATCGTGTAATTTTGGCGTTTTCCTAAGGTGCGCTCCCACTTAATTTTCGCGTCCGCATCGCGAGACGGCGAATTCGCCATGCGTCTACTAATGCATTGTTGTAGATGTAATGCGTTGTAAAGAAATTCCGGCCGCTATTAAGTTTCACGGAGCATAAAGGTGGAGGGCAGGAAAGCCGAGCTCTTGCGGCATGGAGCGAATTTCGTAAATGGGGGTTACTTTTAGACCCATTTAATATGCATTAAAGCGCATGAGTGGGTTAATCTCTTAGAGTTTCAGCGTCGTCTCATAATTCAACAGAGGGAGGTAGCGTGAGAGAAAACGAGAGGAAAAGGGAGAGAGAGAGAGAGAGAGATATGCATCCGCAATCACCATGTGGATATTAAATTTAATCATTAAGGCGGAGGGGCCAGTTCTTCTCTCTCTCTCTCTCTGGTTGGCATTTTCGGATTTTCGCATGAAAGTTTGATCGAATAACGGCAGAAATACGGTTAAGGCAGAAGTTTCGTCTCCGGACGTCTTAAAGTGATTAAGGTGGAGAGCATTAAGATGAAAACAAGTGCAAAAATACTCCGCCATAGGAAGCTAAAATGTGCCAAGACTTCGTCAAGTTAACGTACTATTGAAGCGCGGCAGCGGGATCGGCGCCGTTCGGGCTTTCTCTTTGCCGTTGCGCGCCGTTTAATTTTTAGCTCCGGCCCTTTTTTTTCACGAGTTACCGTTAATGCTCCACAATCCCGTACAAACGTTCTCTCGTTACCCGGCCGCGTTCAGAATCACGAAGGATCTGCTGTAGCTCACGGCCGTAGTGACGCGGGACGCTCGGTTAGAATGTAATACGTAGGAGGAAATAAGCTCTCGCCGTACATTTCGCGATATCTGATGTCCCCATCTCGAGCCTTGGGGGTCGTTGAAAACTTAACTCCGCGCCTAAACCCTCTCCGATCCGTATGCTCGGGATCTACCTTGATATTTATACGACTTTTCGCTTAATTGCCCGCGCCAACTCACCCGACCTCCTCTTCCTTCTTCTCCTCCTCCTCCGCCACCTTGCGAAAGAAGTTAACGCCGTAATTATCACTATCATCTGCGGGAAATCGTCGCAGCTTCTAGTACGGTATAATTTCGGTAAATAGTAGTCGGCTTAAAGTTTTCGTTGTAATTACTTAGGGAACCCGCGCTTCCGCCCGACCAACGATACGTTCGACGGCCGGTTTCGGATAAAAACTTCGGGAGAATATCGCTCTAATCTGAAAATCAGCCTTTCTAATTACCTCATCCGTATATTTATCTTCTCGAAATCTCTCTCCGCGACACGCGGGACCAACGATACGAGTGATTTCGGTCGGTGCTCGCGTGCGAAAGATATTCTATCGGGAAAACAGAGCGTTACTTGCGTGCAAGAAGCAAACTTTCGGCGGAACTAATTGGCAGTTTACATTTCAGCGCGTAATCCCGCGAGGCTCCTCGTCGCCGAAGGCGGGTCGACCACTCGTGTCGTGTCTCGCGTAACACTGTTTTCGGCCGAGTAAAAATAAGCCATTACAAACACGTGTCCTTACCGATTACCATAATGACTCGACTTTTTGTACCTTGCGAGAGGACTCTCGCAAAAAATGTTAATACGGAATACCGTCGCACGCAGATTTAAAGCAAGTAGTTCCAGGTGCGCGGCATGTGCTCTCACGAAAGTCATTATACTTCTTCGTTGCCAGCCGCCGGGAGACATTTTTTCTCCGCCCCTCGAACCCGGGCTGTTCTGCATTCGCGATGTCGTGTAAAAATCGATAGGTCGTTGTCGTTGTCCTACATTCGACGTTCCACAACGCTTCTCATAATTAAAACTTCCTTCGATAAACCGACGCGCACAGCGCGAGAGCCGCGCGATTGAACTTCGATGTGAAAACCATTTCGGGTGTTGTTACCGCAATTAACTCACCGACGGCGCGTTGCGATAACGATTATTTTTTACATTTTTATCTCGAACGGCTACGCAAGCGTAATAAGCGGAAAGTACGCGCTTATATTTAATGTCATTATTATTCTTCTCATAATTGCTATCTCTACCGCACGCGAGCATCGAGCGTGTCTCGAGAACGCGCGTATCGCATCGTGTCCCTCGCGGGGGAATATATTTATAAGCCGGCGTGCGCGCACACGCGGAGAGAGCGGACGAAATTCTTGATATTCCACTTAATTGAAACGACGCAGGTTAATAACACAATCCTCGGTAGATTTCAGGTCTCTCAGTTAGTACGTCCTTAGCTACCTAATGTTTCCTTAATTGTGCGGCACATAGCGACGCCGACCTAATTAAACATTAAACGTTGTGCCGGTCCCGTTAGCTCGCAGTAAACATCGTGCCGCTTACAACTACGGATGCTTCTTCATCCGAATCGGCTTTCGGCACTCGGCAGATATTACGACGATCGTAAAGGCATCTCGTAAAGGCATCTTCGTCGAAGCTCGCGCACGAAAAACGAAGCCTCTCAGCTGCCGGAAGATGAGAGCTAATTGCGGGACGCGCGATGCTTCGCGTAATTAAACCGATCCAGGATGGGAAATCCGCGTTCTTACCGTGGGTACCAGACGTCATACCACGGAAAACGTCTAACGTTCATTTCCTTCCCATGCCTCCTTTCCCCGTAGAAGCGTGATAAAATAATTACGCGATTGTTGCGACAAGGAACGGTCGTCGAATTTCTGCGAGAACGCCCGGCGAAAACGGACCAGGGTTGCCACATAGGTTTGTCCACCCCTGGAGATCGGCAAGAATGGGATCTCTAAAAAAAAAGGGCGGGAATATGTTAGTAATAATAACAATAATATAATGCGCAAACTCTAAGTGTTCAAAGGTCTTCTATTGTGCTACTCCTTTAGTGTTACAAATGGGGAAATTATTGCCATTTTCTCCACTTGAAGACTTAACGTAGAATTTAAAATTTCGATTCGAGTTTGCATGTTACATTATCAAAATGTACCTGTTATTCATCTTCTGGCAAAATATCAAATTGTTTGCAGTTGCTCTTTACTTTTAAAAAATACATTTAGTGTTACTTATGGCGTTTTTTTTTTTTTTCAGTAATGCGCTTTGCTTTGAGCTAATAACATATTTATAAGTCTTTACATTTCATAGCGTAATTGATTTTCGACTAATTCCACTTTTAAGCGGTCTCGTTACTCCACACACACACACACACACACACACACACACACACACACACACACACACACAGAGGTTTTGTCCTATTGCCCCGGGGATTTTGTCTTTCGACCGGAAATTTTTTCTTTCGCCCGGAAACTCTGGCCAAAGACCGGAAAGGTAACAAACCCGGGACAGATGCTGCACGCGAACGGCATGTAGGAAGCACGTCTATTTATTTATAATCAGAACTGATTCCGCGATGTCGAGCGGGGAGGCAGAAGGAATCGGGCGAACGATGTATGCATGTGGCAAAGGGGAGGTAGGCAAATTTGGCCGGAAACAACGTTTAAAGTGGGGAACGCGGCGGTCGGCGTGACATCGTTAACAACTTTCCGGCATTGTTTTCCGTGCGAGCGACAAACTGGGCTAATTGCTTCAACTTCTGACCTATTCCATTTAGCGGCGTGTAACTGGCTGCTTCTGTGCGGACAATTGTCCCCAGCGACGCAGCCACTCGTGGTGCGACAACAGCTTCCGCGTAAAATTCCCTCTCGGCGACGGAGCACGTTCCCGGCGCGATTGTCGCCGCGGCTTATTAACCCGATGATAATTAGCCGTAATCGCGACGACGTGCGCACCGGCGACGCGCGTCCGACGACGACGGGCTTACCTCGTCTCGCGCGACCGGATAAGGGCTTTTGTTCGCCTCGCTGATTACGAAAGCGCGGCTTAATCATTGGAAATGTCGCGCGCGCGCTTCGCTCACCGTTGCAATGTGTGACTGCTCGCATCAGCAATGACCGCGAGCGAGCATGACGCAAACACACGGACTCGAAACGCTAAATTTTCCTTCCAGCAAAGTATACACGGATGCTCGATGTAATCGTCGTCGTTATAATTTGTGATCGTTGTGAAAAATTTGTCCCCGTGCTCCCTTAAGTCGAATCAGTGACAATTTTATTAATCGAATCAATAAGACAGTATTGTGCCGATGATAAGAGAGTATTCGTGAATTTTTAATGGAAAAACTTTCACTCAGCTCTTTTGTCTTATACTTCACTTTTGGTCTGTATAGCTTTTGCTAATGAAGGATTCACTGCTAATTGCTGTTATGCGTCATATAATAGAAATATATGTACGTATTCAACCATCCGTCATATTTGGAAGTTCGTATGGTAGCGGACTCATGAATTAGAGATCTCAGGTTTCAAGTCTCACTAGGATGTTTTTCAAACACAATGTACGTTAAACCAATTAAACACAATTAAGAATGTTTTTCAAGTAAAATCGCTGACAACAGCTTAACAATGATTAAGATAATAAAAAAAGTAGTAATAAGTAATATCTTTTCTGCGGTCAGATTTCCCTGATGGAAGCAGCCGTTGTTATTGACAGATGTTTTCAGAGAAATCTTATTGATTTATCGTTCTATACTTACAACTACGACTTCCATTGACTACTTGTCAGTGATAATATACTGATTGCGCTTTAGAAAGTGCAAATAGCAAGTCTCGGAAAGTCTCAGAAAGTCGTATCGAGTAGAAACGAAAGATCGAGTTGCTGCCGCTTGCATCTTTTTGCTATTTCCGGGAGAACGACACGTTTCTTGAGTTTCGAGTTGAACGTTTGTCTAATATAATTAATTCAAGTTACGACGGATCGTTTCGTTCCGCGCGCGCGTACGAAGCGTCTATACGGACATCGCGAGCCACGACGGCACTGTAAAGTTTCGCCCCTTTTTACCCCCGCCGACGTAAACTATGCCGAATTAGCCTCGTTGCGGTATTCTTTGCCTCCGACCCGCAAGATATCGCTTTACTTCCGGGCGGAATAAAACTTCGGCAATTCCTCTTTTGTTCCGGGCGCTCGTTTTTCTTATCCGGCCACGAAATGAATATCCGGTTGTAGGTTTTATTGCCGCGCGGCAGGGAATCGCGCGAGCACGACGACTGGACAGAGGATATCGACAGCCAGGCTGCGTCGCCTACATTCTCTTTAAAGGAGACCGTTTTCAGGCGATATCCAAGGCCTAAGTAAGGAAAAATCGCATCAAGGCCTGCGACCAAACGTCCGTCTGGAAACAAATAACAGTTACGAAGGTTAGGCAGGAAGACGTGAATTACCAGCATTATTTGCCGGTTGCTGCGTAAAACCACGTGACGCAACAGTATTTTGTCTCAGACCGCGTTAGCTCATCCTGCCCTTTGTTCTGAATTTCTTCGTTACGAGAGAATGAGGGGGGGGGCGGGAGGGAGAGTTCGCGCTACTTCCGTAAATATTCGGAACGTGAAATACTTCTGAATGTAAATTCGCGCAACTCGACGTAACGCGCGTTGCGGTTACGTACCAAACACATGCATTTTACTAATGCAAGCTTAAATAAAAAAATTTGCATGAACTAACATTTTTTCTGCGGGTTACCGTGCTATTTTTACTTTGTTCGTCGTATATTCCTTTCGCAAAAAAATATGAACTTTTACGCGCCCAAGAGAAATCAGGTGGACTTTGGGAATATGTTATTCTACTTAATTCCAAGTAGAATAAGTTACGTAAAACTTCATTCAGGATGATTACATAATAATGACTTTTTATGCATAAAAGTGTTGAAGATGTATCAGAAATTAGTTTGCCAAACACCAGTTATTAAGGAAGAGACCAAAGCTGGTTGGCTAAAGGGATAAGTTGACTGATTGATTATTTTTGCTATTTTCTAATAAATTACAAAATCGAGCAAGCGGAGACTTCGAATGTCATGTCAAAGATGGTTATGACATTTCTACTTGCTCGATTCTGCAACTTGTTAGAGAACAACAGAGATAATCAATTAGCCAACTTACCCATTTAGTCAACTAGCCTCGATCTTTCCTATACATTATTTTATAATTGCGAAGAAAATGTTACAATATATCTTTTACAGACAGTTTGAAATTCTCTCTTTCTTTTTTTCACGTTTCTTTACTTCCTTTTCTCTTTTTAAAGAATAATATGTAGCACCAAGATCATCCCCATACGATTCCATATCAACCATTGATCAATCAATGTTGATTGAAATGGTTGAATAAAAAAATCCTGCAGTTTTCTTATGACACTGAAAAACTAACTCGATTGCGAGAGAAACCAACACGAGTGAATCGCTAAGTTATGGTGCCGTGAAACATGTGCTGTGTACCAGTTGTCGGAGAACTGTATGATCTCATAAACACCGGTGTGGGTAATCCACGCGCCACTATATAGCACATTACATCGATACGTTCTTGTTATTCCCGTAAGAAAATCCAAGTCCGCGGAGAGCGCGCGTACCGCGCGCAAGAGACCGCAAAAGTGTTCTTAACGACACGCTTTCCGTCAGGCGAGCGTATTCAAGAGCCGTGCTATCAGTGCAAACGCGCACTCGACGAGAGGACCTCGCGGGCACCTCATTTACGTGCATTTTGCATCCACTCAAGTTTCGTTTGAGCTCGGAAGATTACGCGAAATATTATTTCGCGGGTGGTCCGGGCGCGCGTGAATGGCGGAAGTATAAGTGACGCCCGCCGGGGAAATGAAGGACGCGGGGAGGCCTTAACCCGCTTTGATATACGCGACGGTCGGTGGAGAGCACTTCGCACGACCCTACGAAGCTTGCAGCGGGGTGAAGGCGCCGGGGATGCACACCTCGAGCGCATCCAACCACTCGCACGTGCGCCATCCCGCGCAACACCACCGCCGACTTCCCAACGCGTCTACGAGGTTTGACATGTACACTCTCATCCAACGTGGCGAAGCACAAGAGAGACAGTGAGAGAGTAAGAGGGCTGAGGGAAAACGACGGCCCGATAATGGCAACTCGCTTCGCGCTCGACATCGTCTCTGTCTCTTCTCTCGTCCTATCCGCTAGCCTTTATCTTCCTCGCGCTTCGACCGCTCTTGGATTTAATTAACTCGGTCTGAGCTTCATTGAGTTATGTTAAGTCACGTCCTTCGCGTAATCTTTGTATTATGCTACTCGAAACGTATTTCTGCGTAGGCGCGTAGCATGCGATAAGCCCGTAGAAACCGGGACTTTTCGTGCTCCGACCCTCGTGAAAAGCCCCTGCTCTCTCGTTTCCCCTCTCCCTTTCTCTCTCTCTCTCTCTCCTCCGCCATTTTGCGCTGTTTTCGGGAAAGAGCCAAACTATTCCGACGCTTGGTCTCGTACCCACCTTCAACCCTCCGGGGCATCGAGGATTTAAGTGGTTCTAGAGAAACAGAATATCGAAGGCGTGCCACGTGAGAGGACTGTGTTCACGTGGGAAAACCTGACGATATAGAAGATTCAATAATTTAACGCTTGTAATGATATTTGCTTGAGTTTCTGGTTTAGCAACACTTCGATCCAACACCCTCTTGTCCCGAGGATTGCCTCCGAGGCAATCGCCCGAAACAAAATTGTTTATCACGCCCACCGCGAGCTTTTCCACAAAGCCAATCTCTTTATCGCGTTGTTTCCCACGTCGATCAGCGATATGATGTGAATTAGAGAAGGAGGCCGATGAAACATTCAATGACAAATACAATTCGATCGTACAACCACCGTAGTTAGGAGCAACGCACCGAAAAAGAGAATCTCTCAAAGCTAAAAACTATTTCCCACTTGTAAAAGTTAGCTGTTCTATATAATACAACTGAAATTTAGTTGATATTTTTGTTCCTGCACTTAATTTTTAGCTCTCTCAGCTAAAAATTAGGCCTTGTAACTACATTTCAGTTGTATTATATGGGCAACAAATTGTTTCTTCCATGCGAGTCTCGAGCGCTCTTCGTTACGCTTCTCTCTCTCTCTCTCTCTTGGTTTACGTGGCTGTAGCATCTTTCACCGTCTCCGAGGACGCTCCGGTTTTGAGAAACTTTCTCCTCCACCTTTGGAAGAAGAGGCGAAGGTAAAACTTTCGAGCACCTGCCGAGACTTGCTTATGGAGTCTATTACCGCTTCGATGGAGCTACCGAGAATCTTTATGCCTTTCGACCCCGCAGCCGCGAATTAGCATTCGCCGCGAGTGTCCTTAAACTTCCTAATAATTTGATGGCGGAAGCGGTAAGATGGTATGTAAATTAAGAGTTTCAATATTCGAAGCCCATTTCCGCGGTCCATTCTCGCTTACCTATTTCGCGAAGTTCTCGAATAGCGACCGCTCCGTGCCCGCGGCGTGTATCATACGTAAGCTACGTGTCGCTCTCGGCGCAACGCTCTCGTATGTTCCGCGGCATATGTATGCGTTAGCTCGCTCGTGATGTGCGCTTCGCAATTACACGTTAGCTAAATGCATCTTCCGAAGATGCATGAACACGGAAGGTTCACGACGTCGCCATAATGCGTCGGGTTCTGTTTACTTCGATTCGCTCGCTCAATTTCCAGCCAGACGAAGACGTCGGCTGAGATGGAAGTTCGCGCAGTCCGGAATCTCCTCCTCGAAGCGATCGTTCGTGAGACCAACGATCCTCGCCATCATTCTCTTTTATCACGAATTCTCGTATTACTTCGTCATGTCGATCGTAGTGGAGAGCTTAATATATTTTACGCAATGTTATTTCGAACGATTAGCCACGCTCAGCGGAAGGCCCGGACGCTAATCGGAAAATTCCTCTGTATCCTTGTAGACAAGGGTGATAAACGAGATACGCGTGATAAACGAGTAAGGGTGGCCCGCGAACGACGAGATAGAAAAATGCTCATCAGGTGCGAAAAGTTGGTATGCAGCGTGCCGAAAATTGGCCGACATTTTTCAACTTTCAACCGTCCTGGCGACCCCACCGGGCCGGGGAGAAAATTGCAATTTGCCCGGATCTTTATTGGGACGCAAGCGCATGGTTAAACGTGTCAAAGGTTCGCTCCAACGAGCATTAACGCGTTGCCCCATGCGATGTTTTCAATTTCGTATGCGCGTCACGTTATTGAACGCGCGCGCGCGCCGCGCTGATGGGTATTCGTGTAAGCGGAGAGTTACAAGTGAGAGCGCTTTACAAACTAAGTAAGTGCACAAGCGAGCCAACATAAATATGAAGCGCGTTGCCGCGCGTGATCTTTCCCTTTAATTATAACGAATTAACGTTGCCCGCGTTACGGGAAAAAGTGCATCGTGTTTCGCCACGGTCGTGATATCCCGAAGGAAGAAAACAGGCGTTAATCCCCCCCCCCCCCCCCC